>NC_069737.1:3518548-3528548 GCF_027358585.1 Pangasianodon hypophthalmus | reverse complement strand
GGGAAGAGGTGAAAGGCATCAAATTGAAGAGGGAATAGCAGTTGGTTGGGATTAACGTCTGCAGGTGTACATGCGTATAAATATTCATATGAGGACACTTTGGAGAAGCAGAGAGCTGTAATGACTTTATGAATATGTGCATTTATTGATGTTCCTGCTTTAGCGGTTTAATGAAATGCAATGAATCACTGAGAGTGATATCACGGAGGTGTGAACAGGTCACTAGGAATAGAGGAGAGAGATTGTGGCTCAGGTTTTTCAGGTCAGAGAAATGTTGCTTTTTGATAGACGTTTCTTCCAGCCAATCAGAGTAGCAGATTTGATGTGTTAAGGTAAATATAGTACATGTCTGTTTCTCACTCACCTAACCATAGCATGATAACATATTCAGCCTTCAGAGGCACTCTGTTGAAAAAAGTTTATGAAAAAGGTTCAGTTTTGACAAAAGCAGACATGATTATTTGTCAGCCAAGAGGACACATTGTGTTGCAGGGCCTCATTCTTTCACATCAATATTAATCAGAATGGAGGAGAAACTGTTTAAGGATGTAGCTTACATTTATAGATGTACAATCAAAATCTCAAAATCTAGAAGGAGGTCAAGGTTTTTTTTTTTTTTTTACAAAAGGTAGGAGATGATGGTTGGCGAAAAGAGATGCTCATCAGCCAACTTTACACAATGCGATTCTCTAATTAAATGAGTGGATTTATATGAAACCATTTCATTATTCAGAGCATCACATTCTCAAAAACGTAATATCCTACATACGTAGTCAGGTTCCGTCATGAGCAGAGTGAGTTTCGTCTTTTGGATTGAAGTGCTTTTGGATTGAAGGCCAAACAGAACGTCTCTAAATGCTCTCCACTCGCAGGCCTTCACTCGTTTTTGTGTGCTGTTGAGTTAGAGTTTGATAGAAGAAGGATTTACAAGTCTGGAGTGCATCTGTCAGTGGGCAGAGACATGTGTTACACAGACATTTCAATGTACAGTATAACCATCCTTTTCATTTCTTTCCATCTCCATTGAACTATTAACCCAATGTGACGTGACACTTTCTGACTTCACTTTGTGTTACAACTCCAAAGTTTCAAACTAAGTCTAAATAAAAACAATGAAATAAGAGCCAATACTGTTGAATTAAATTAGAGGTGATGATTGAATTGGAGTGGATGAATTCTCAATAGCAACACAAGAGAAGCCGTTCGGCCTGTCTGATTAATTAGGCAGCCTTTACGGTGCTGTTACGTCTTTGATAATGTCTTAGATGAAACTGGATAATTTTGTAATCAGACGTCCTATTCATGCTGATAATTAGATGATTATAGTCTCCTGTTTTCACAAGGCTAATTCACAAGGCACAATTTGAAATTCAGGCCTGTTTGATTAGGGGCTGAAAAAGAAAAGGGTGGGGAAAGAAAGGAGTAACAACAAAAACAAAGTATGTGCGTGTGTGTGTCCTCTTAATGTTTTTTCAAATCAAAAATTTGAACAAACTATGACTGAGACACGTTAGCTGGAATCTGACCTTGCTACCTCATTTACCTCAGACCTAGCTTGTAAGTTACATTTTCTTAACACTCAGCTCACTAGCTACATTTTTTTCAGACCCAGTGTAAAGACCTACTTTTTCCTCAGACCTCTTACTAAATAAATTTGCCTTAGACCTAGCTTGCTAGCTGCACATTATTCAGGCCCAGCTTATTACCTACTTTTTCCTCAGACCTAGCTTGTTAGCTATTTTTTCCTCACATCGTCAGACAAAACATAGTCACGCATGAAGCAGGAAATGAATGTTGAACTCAGTTTTGCAGAGCGTTTGACTTAAAAGTGCAATCTTTTAGATTATTATAGTTTCCTCTTTCCACACGGCTAACTCACCAGGCACAATCAGAACTTCAAGCCCATTTCTGGGTCTAAGAAAGAAAGAGGATTGGGGGAATAAAGAGTAAAAAACAAAAGCAAACTCTGTGTGGATGTCCTCTTCATCCTGCTCTGTTCAGTGTTTCTGTGTTGACTTATGTGCTCTGCTTTTTCTATGAAATGATTTATAAAGCTATTTGAAATGGAGTGTGTAAACCATGAAGCAGCCTGCGCTTAGCTCGCCCAGCTCCCCGGGGTCACAACCTTTCCATCTCATCTCTGACACCTGTTAAATTCTGATGTATGCCTTTGTTTCTGAGAGTATGTGTTTGACCTGCCATATCACAAGGATGGGGTTTGTTGTGAAAAGCACGGCTCGATGGCTCAATTGTCCCTCTCACAGAGCTGCAGCTGAGCCGATCAGAAGTCTGGGTAATAAAGCACATTTGATCCACACACACTGAGGATTTAGATTTAATAAGCACAGCAGTTCTAGAGATGGCCAGTTGTGCTTCTCTCATTACTAAGCATTAAGTAGGATTATACGTGCCAATATGGGCCTCCAATTTGACAGAATGAGCCAAGATTGAGTCTCTTGTCATTGAGGTAATATTCAAGACTGTAAAGCTTGGGAATCAATATAATGACACACAGCATTGTGATCTTCCATACTGTCTCTATGAGCACTTTGTTTAAATTAAACCAACAGTGAGTGTCTGTTGATTTAATTTGACAAATAACATAGCCTGACCTGCTTAAATAGAGCTCAAAATAAACCTGTGTAAAGATAAACTTTTTAAGAACATAAACGAACCGCATTATGAGAAAACCGGTGTAGTTAATTATGTACTCTTTAAATTGCAAACAAGAAGTAGGCTAGCTAATAATTTAGAAGGGATATAGCTTATATAGTTATTTTGCTTGTGGCTTGAGTGCAGTTCAGAAATCTTTCACACAATCCAAAGATAAGAATTACTTTGAAGTTTTTTATTTACATGCTGACAAACTGCGACAGAAGAGTCACTTGAAAGCCAGCTGTGTAACACATCTTTTCCTTGCTAGCTTAATTTTCCAAGTCCTAACTGGCTAGCTTAATTTTCCTCAGACCTAGCTTGCTAGCTACATTTTATTCAGGTCTAGCTTAGCTGTGTTTTCCTCAGACCTAGCTTGCTAGCTACATTTGCTTCAGGCCTAGCTTATCAGCTACATTTTATTCAGACCTAGCTTATCAGCTACATTTTCCTCAGACCTAGCTTGCTAGCTGTGTTTTCCTCAGAACTAGCTTGCTAGCTGTGTTTTCCTCAGACCTAGCTTGCTAGCTACATTTTCTTCAGGCCTAGCTTATCAGCTACATTTTCCTCAGACCTAGCTTGCTAGCTACATTTTCTTCAGGCCTAGCTTATCATCTACATTTTTCTCAGACCTAGCTTATCAGCTACATTTTCCTCAGACCTAGCTTGCTAGCTACATTTTCTTCAGGCCTAGCTTATCATCTACATTTTATTCAGACCTAGCTTATCAGCTACATTTTCCTCAGACCTAGCTTGCTGGCTATGTTTTCCTCAGACCTAGCTTGCTAGCTACATTCAGGATATTTAATTCTGATTGCTAGCTACATTTTTTCCCATGCCTACGTTGCTAGCTCCATTTTCCTCAGAACATACTGTACATATAGCAGGAAATTTAGATTTTTATTAAACTTTTGTGAAGTAATAAATTAGTATTGGAGTTCAAAGTGAGATTCTTTAGAAGTACCTCTTAAAGAGCACAAATAACTCTTAGTTCTGATCTTAGGTTCTCTATATAAATTTTTATTAACATACACTAATTGGGATGAGAGTCCATTAGAGGGTACCATGCACTCAGTCACCTGCTGGCAGGTTTTTGTGGGCTGGGAAGAAGAACCCAGCGGAATAGACACACAGAAACATGTGAAACTCTGCACAGTCAGTAACCAAAGATCAGGATTGAACCGGGGAGCTGTTAGGCAGCAACGCAAGGTTAGCTAATGTTAGGTACATTTCCAACTTGCAGCTCCAGCACACTCTCATCACTTTCATGGATTGTCATAAATGATGCCTTATGAAATATGGGAGACAAAATATCTCAGAAACTATGTTCTCCATATTTTTCCTCCAAGCAGGCAAGCTGAAATTATTTTGCATTATCTTTTTTCCCTTTTACACCGATGACCAATATGACCCCAAATTTGAAAAGAACCAGTAGCTTGAGAGTAGTGAACAATTTGCTAGGTAACAGTAGCTAGCTTTAAGGCTGTGATAACATTACTAGCTTTAATGTCAAGTAATTGTTGGCATCCAAAAAATAAAGTGTATTTCTCAAGAGCATCACATTCTCAAGCTCTAATAGGTTTTAAAGGCCTGGTGATTAGTTATTAGGGCTCTGCTCTGCTGTAACACACACAGGTTCTGACAGGGCGTGAACTAATTTGTGCTTCCGAACCGATTCGATTGAGTTTGTTGTGAAACATGTTTTGTCTTGTCTCTTGGCTCGAGCTGTGTCATGCTTCATTGTGTGTGAGTTTTTTTTTTTATCTATTGTGTTTCTGCATGAGTCAGTTTGATTTATGCCTATTTCACTGTCACTGCTCAGCACTCTTACCATTTCTTTTTTGTGCGTTTTCTTTCTAGTCTTTGAGGTTTTCCTTTTTTTTTTTTTCCTTTTTGCCTTTCAGCTCCTGGAAATATGATGGCTGTGTTATATACTGGACAATAGTGAAGTGGCATTGGTTTTAGCATATTTTTTAAAATAGTTTTTAAGCCCCCATTCCTGTTTTTCCTTTGTGGACTTTCTCATGTCCATTATCCAGACTCTACTACCCCCTGCCTCTCGCAAAATCAATACACAGTCTTTTTCATCACAGATCCTCTTTTTACGAACTGTTTCCCATTCTCCAACTGCACTAGATAGCGTGTGTATTGTCTTACAGAATAAAGCGCACGTGAATAAAGCCGTCCATTCGGAGCGTTCCTTTCAGGCATTGAGATGCAGCAAGCGTCTAACGAGCCCTCTATCTAACGAGATCTCCAGCTCGATTTGCCAGGGGTGAGGCTAATGAGAAGTCGCCATCTTCAAAAAAAAAAAAAGAAAACGCAAAGCAGTTTGATAATTACTGCTGAGCTGCCTGGAAGACTGATCTCACATTCACACTACACTCTTTTCTCCCTTTTTTTCCAAAACTATCAGCAGTTTAACTGCAGGTGCAAAAAGCCTCTTTCTGCCTCTTTTTTATTCTATTTCTCCTCCTCTTTTTCTGCCTTTTTCTGTCTAACTCAATTACTGCAGGCTTTTGAATGCAGATTTGCTCATTTCAGGCATCGTGAAATTACGGGTATAAATTGCCTCAAATTTGCTTTAATCGTTTTAAACACGTTTTGAGACACTCATGTGGTAATTCACTTTGATTTTTCATATTTAACCCAGACTATTAGCCCAGTGGCAGTGCTACCTGAGAGAGAGGGAGTAGTTTAGGCGTTATTATTCACAAGCTGTAGAACCACACGGTCTTATTTGCTTAAACGCCCAGCAGGAAGACTTCTTAACGTATTAGATGATGACTTTCAAATTCAATTAAACTTCAAATGCAGCTTCTGGTTTTTCCCTTCTAAAAAACCCCATTTGAATTTGTATGTGTGTGTGTATGTCTGTGTGTGGGTGTGTGTGTGTGGGTGTGTGTGTGTGTGTGTGTGTGTGGGTGGGTGGGTGTGTCTGTATGTGTGTGTGTGTGTGTGTGTGTGGATGTGTGTGTGTGTTTATGAATATACATGTCTTTGAAAACAGTGATTTCTAAAAGCCAGCAATAGCTTTGGCAACCTGTCAGTCAGTGCTGGCTTAAGAGAAGAGAAGAGAGAAGTAGCACTGTATTACATAACTTAATAGACAGATGAAAGAATGTCACTTCTTCTTTCCCTCCAGGGAAGAATGAGATCGCAAGATCTAAGTTCCAGTGTGAAGTGGCTTGGCAGAAGTCTGAGGGATAAAGCTGAGCCACAAGGCTTTCCACACATATTTCTGTTACACTATGTCGTGTGCCAGTGTGTGCTGATAATGAGGAAGATTACCTTGACATTTGTGAGTGGTTTTGTTTTTCAGGCCATATGAACGCAGCACCAAGGAATTTGTGTATAACTGTGTTGTTCTGACAGAGAGGAAATAAGACCTGTTTAATAAGGAAAAAACACAAAAGAGTGTGCCATTATGGGAAAATATTCAATGACAGGCTGATGTGATGAAGCTGAGTTACGTGAAAATGATTATTTTCCAATAACAGACATCCTGAAGTGTTTTATTTCTCTTTTACCACAGTGAATTTCCAACGATCACAAGTTTTAAAGTATTAATAAATGACATTGTCTGTTTGAACCATTTATTGTTACATTTAATGTTGTGGAACGTCAACAAAACAAGTTCGTTCCTGTTATCGCTTACGTTATAGCAGTTATAAACAGTGCTCTCGCCAGTTCTCTTTCCCGTGGCAGAAGACTAACCGTTACAATGCACTGACACTGGAGACTGCTTCCATACAAGCTTCATTATATTAATGATTTTGTTAAACAACAGCACATTTATAATACATTTATCATTAGCCTTAGATTATGTAGATCGTCCGCCATTAGAGTGCCTGTGCATGAGTTGTTACTATAGAAACAATAATAAGCATATTAAAACAAGCACATTATCATAAATGTGTTGTGTGAATTACAAAACTACTGTCAGAGCTGTGGTTTTAGAAAATTAATCAACACCTTCTGACCAATCAGATTTGAGAATTAAACAGTGCTGTGTTATAAATACCTTTATCACTTGCCCTCATTCCTCCGTCTACTCTCACACTAGCACACTACCACAGACCAAGGGTCAATACACACTCTCTCTCTCTCTCTCTCTCTCTCTCTCTCTCTCTCTCTCTCTGTCTCACTCTGTAGAGCAGGCGTTCAGGGGCTAGTCAGGCTGATGAAGTATCCTTCCCTGCAGGTCATTAAGACAGACCCAGCAAAATGATGCTTAATGGCCTCCTCACTAATTCCATAAATCATTTATTTGGCTCAGCACCTGCTCGAGCTATTAAACACCAACGTTAGAACGTGTGTGTGTGTGTGTGTGTGTGTGTGTGTGTGTGTGTGTGTGGGGCTCATTGCCGCCAGCAATGGCAATAGGCCTCTCTCCGTTCGTTCTATATTTCTGGTTAGGGAGTGTTGGAGTAGCATTTGCAACATACACAGAGCTACAAAACAATTGTCTCACTCTCTTTCGGAGACTAAAGAGGAAGCTGTAACACACCAATAATGAGAGAACTTTCATAGGACAAGAATATAACACACAATTACCCACCTGTCTCACTCTCCGATAGAGCCTGTGTAGCAAAGAAGGCATTCTCATATACCCGGGTCACTCTGTTTTATCCGAAAGAGTGAGCTGAAATACAACGGTCTTACTCTATTTATCATGTGTAACATGATAGATATCTAATCTCCCTGTCTCACATCAGAGTCATATCAGACAGACATACATCAGAACTTCATTTACTCAGAAAGCTGTAACCCACCTGTCTCACTCAACACCCATCTCTTTCTCTGTTGGAGTTTAAAAGGGAGGGGCATGCTTTTAATGTTTTCTATATCCCAAAGAATGACCTATAACCCACCTGTCTCATCTTCTTATAATACCTTTATAACTATAACACATCTGTCTTGGAACATGTGCATCACTAAAAGCTAAAACACACCCGTCTCACCCTTTGTACTAAATTACACAGAAGGCTATAACATACCTGTCTCACTATCTATCAGGGCATGTGTAACACAGACAGAGTTATTACACGTCTGTCTCATTCACTACTGCAGCCTAGGGATATGGAACACATCTGTCTTGCTTTTATTTGCATCTGTGTAACTGAGAATGAGCTATAACCCTCCTGTCTCACCCTCTAATAATACCTTTATAACTATAACAAACTCTGTGTAGCAGTAAAAGCTATAACATACCCGTCTCACTGTCTATCAGGGCATGTGGAACATAGACATCTGTGTAACTGAGAATGAGCTCACCTGCCTCACCCCCTAATAATATCTTTATAACATATCTGTGTCATGCTCTGTTCACACACACTTGTCTCACATACTGTTGGGGTTTATGTGTATAACCTATAAAGCTGTAACTCGCCTGTCTCACTCTCTGCAATCCAACTAACACTGAAAGCTATCTCACTCTGTTTGAGTTTCTGCATGAAAACAAGAGCATTATAATTCACCCCATTCCTTAATTATAACTACACAGCCTTTATTTACTCCTACTTGTTTTCTTCAATACCCATGATGCACTGCCTAATTATCTCGACTCTTTAAGTGCTTACGTAGTGTGTTTTTTCCATTCTTAAGTACCTTCTCATCGTTATCAGTTTTCAGTCTCTCTTTTCTTCTGTTATGCCCATTTTGATCTGGAAATGAAGTAAGCATAACCTGTTCTTCATTTTCCTCATCTTATCCCCCGAAGATGAAAATAACCCTGGGCTTCCTGTCGTCAGGCTCTCGTCTCATTCAGAGCGCAATATGGAGGCCTGTCAATCAACCCGAGACCTCTCCATTCTCATTTCCCACATATTTGCCACCTCCCTCACTCGTTTTCATAACTTCCGCAGTATGAGACACCACAGCTAAAGCAATCATCCACCCTACATCATCACCCCACCCCAATTTCCCACTCACCCCGTTACACTGTGCTATTAATATCACTGCTTTATAAATGACTAAATGAAATGGCAGCAGTCCAGGCAAGGACACTTTGATAATCATGTTTTTTTTTATATTTATCCCTTTCTTCATTCTTCATTCTTTCTTTATCCCTTTCTTCAAAAACCTTCTTTGTTTTCCTTGTTTTGAATTTTAGATTTTAAATGTGTTTTTTATGGGGAGAAATGATTAAACTCCTGCTCTTAGATGTTTAGAGGTTACACTTATTATTATGGAGGCATTTATAATATGCTTTACATCACAGTGCTGCTGAATTCTCAATTCTGATTGGTTAGAACATATTGATAAATTTTTTTTAGACACTCAAAGCAAATCACAGGTTTATATTAATGCATTTCCTCTAATATGTTATCCTTTCTATAGTAACAACTTACACAGGGACGTGTGTAAGCATTGATTTGGAGAAGTTTATTGTAAGGAGATGTTTGGAAGGAGTCTCCAGTGTCAGTGATTCGTAATAGTCAGAGGTAAAGCTGTAACTTTCAGTTTTCAGACACCGGAAAGTATTCAGCATAGTGTATTTTTTTTCGCTTTCCAGTTTTGCTGTAACATAACAAGGTGCCTCGCAAGCAACATTAAATGTAACTATAAACAGATAAAAAGAACATTCTTTAATATATTAAAAATTGTTACCATTGACAAATTGCTGTGGTATAATCGACTTCAGGATGCTAATAGTACCTCTGTCACAGCGTCACATCGCACCAACCCGTTGTTTATTATTTTCCTATAACAGCACGCCCCCAAGTGTTTTGTTCCTGAAATATAGCATACATAATACCTTTCTGTAGAAACCTTTCTGTAGAACTATATTCACACTGTCAAAATTCATGAATTCTAATTCATTTATAACAAGTCTCTCCATCACTTCATCTCTCCATCACAGCACTCACACATAGGGATCCACACACTGGCATAGCTTACACAACTTACACACTGTCACAGACGTGCAAAAGAGAGTGATACATCCACGTGGGTTTAAAATAGACTAAATTCATTTTCCCACAATCCCCTGTTGAGCTTAAATGTGGAAAAAGTCTGATTATCTACCTGGAAAGTGCTAAAAAAAAAGGTTGAATTTTATTTTACTTTTATAAAAGCTGTATGAATCCTGTAATTGGTGTTTTGTGTGTGTGTGTGTGTGTGTGTGTGTGTGTGTGTGATGCCGGCAGCTGTATATCTCTGCTACTGAAATGCTTTCACACAGAGAACAGTCGTTCAATCAGAGCTGCCCAGCATCAGCTTATAGCTTTGATTCCTCACTTTGTCTCTCTCTCTCTCTCTCTCTCTCTCTCTCTCGCTTTTATTCATTATTGTATCTCTTTCACTTTCATTCATTTTCCCTCTTATTCTTTCTAACTCCTACCAG